>NC_063054.1:2849932-2854932 GCF_018812025.1 Megalobrama amblycephala | reverse complement strand
ATTACACAAGATATTATACGTTTCAGTGAGTTCAACTGTATCTTTCAACATACCTTCTGATGTTCATTCATGTTTATTCTGTAATTAGAGTAAAGATGATCGCGTTCACTCGCGCTCCGCTCTGCCGTTTGACCTGAGGCGCCTATACAGTGATCTGTCACGCCACATTAAAGAGCATCAAAATGGCATTTATAGCTTGAATTTTGTAATAAAATGGACAGAATTTGAAAGATGACACTTTGTTTCTTGTCGAAAGTAACAAAACAGAGCTTATTGCGATTATTGTGGTTAATGCTGGTTAAAAGTGGTTAGGCTACAATGCATTACCACGTGCGCCCCCTTCTGGATTGGAGTGTGTGGATAGCCTGTTACTGACTGTATTCGTCTTCTGACTGTATGCACTTTGAAGGTTCAGGACAAATACATGTACATTACACTTACACCCCTAATATATATAAATATATATATATATATATATATATATATATATATATATATATATATATATACAGTACAGTCCAAAAGTTTGGAACCACTAAGATTTTTAATGTTTTTAAAAGAAGTTTCATCTGCTCACCAAGGCTACATTTATTTAATCAAAAATACAGTAAAAAAACAGTAATATTGTGAAATATTATTACAATTTAAAATAACTGTTTTCTATTTGAATATATTTCACAAAGTAATTTATTCCTGTGATGCAAAGCTGAATTTTCAGCATCGTTACTCCAGTCTTCAGTGTCACATGATCCTTCAGAAATCATTCTAATATGCTGATCTGCTGCTCAAGAAACATTTAATGTGTACAATTGTACAAAATATTTGTGTACAATATTTTTTTTCAGGATTATTTGATGAATAGAAAGTTCAAAAGAACAGTGTTTATCTGAAATCTAATCCTTTGTAACATTATAAATGTCTTTACTGCCACTTTTGATTGATTTAATGCATCCTTGCTGAATAAAAGTATTCATTTCTTAAATTTCTTTTTAAAAAAATAAAAATAAAAATTCTTACTGACCCCAAACTTTTGAACGGTAGTGTATAATGCTACAGAAGCTTTGTATTTCAGATAAATGCTGTTCTTTTGAACTTTCTATTCATCAAGGAATCCTGAAAAAAAAAGTACACAACTGTTTTCAACATTGAAAATAATCATAAATGTTTCTTGAGCAGCAAATCAGCATATTAGAATGATTTCTGAAGGATCATGTGACACTGAAGACTGGAGTAACCATGCTGAAAATTCAGCTTTGCATCACAGGAATAAATTACTTTGTCAAATATATTTAAATAGTACACAGTTATTTTAAATTGTAATAATATCTCACAATATTACTGTTTTTTACTGTATTTTTAATTAAATAAATGTAGCCTTGGTGAGCAGATGAAACTTCTTTTAAAAACATTAAAAATCTTAGTGGTTCCAAACTTTTGGACTGTACTGTATATATATATATTATATTTTAACAAATCAGTTGAGTGAATGATTTAATGACTCATATAAAGCCAGTTGGTTGTAACCTATAGAAAAAGTCACTAAAATTACTGCCACTGTCTGTAATGCACAAACAAGTAGTTGATATCTTACATTTTAAACACACTATTTGTGCTACACCAATGGAAGATCCAAACAAGCAACATTAGAATCAGCATGAGTTCCTGATATGTTTCACAGACAGTTTCATCCCTGAATGAATTAGTGTTTTTAATGAGTGGAGTGAATTATTCAATGACTCACCAATAAATGACCAGTATTTTCAAAACCACAGCTTTTTCTATGCAGTTTGGCAGTTCGTCAACACGCAATCGCAGCATTAAGTCACTGAAACCAAATATTTTTGAAAACTTCTGCCAGGGTGAAGATTTTTAGAAACTCTGGTTACAGTTTTGTCGGTAAATTGTCGGAGATTTTGGCTTGCGATGTCATAACCGGAACCGGTAATAACCTTTTTTCCAGGCTTCTGATTGGCCAACATGGCTTTACGGCTAGGGTTATATCGCCACCTGCTGGTTTGGCATGCTCTTAACAGTGCTTCATAGTGTGTTTTTGCGTTTTCATAGGACGCAATTTAAAAAAAAAAAAAAAAACAAGGAGGGAAAAACTCAGTTTACCCATGTACGTGCGGACTAGGCCAAAGACAGTCACTTGTAATCTGTAGAAAGTCACTTAAATCCTCACCACTATCTGAAATGTGCAAACACCAGTAAGCGGAGTGATACAAACTGTGAAAAGTCCCAGTGCTGTTACTGGATGATTGATCACTCTATAATATTTCAATGCCACACCTTTTCCTCCAAAAATATATGTGCTATTAAACTATTAAGATTTGCATCTATGGTTCTGATTTTAATTACCAGATGACACAGAGCAAAAGAAGCATCTGTGGTGAATTTGCAATGTTTTGCACCTTAAAAACATGACTGGATTTAATTATAAAAACAAATAGATCTAAAAAGATCTAATTTTAACAGTATCTATCGAGGCAAAATTCACAGGTTGAGAGTTAGACACCACAGTATAATTTAACAGGCCTTCACACTATGCATGCAGCATAAGGGCTCTTTATCATATGCATTTACATTTATTCACTTAGCAGATGCAAATTACAACGGAGGATCACTACATAAGCAATTCCTTAGCAGACAGTTACTGTATGTGAGAAGTGCTGCAATACAAAGCTCTAAAAGTGAGCTAGAACAGAAATAGAAAGGTGTGACAGTGGAACAACTGTGAAAGAGTGCAATAGAATTTTTTTTTTTTTTTTTTTTTTTTTTTTAAACTTGCTAAATTATATCTAAACTTTTTAAAATACCCTTTATTTATTTATTCTGCTAGCTTTGAACTCATCTTATGTTGACTAAATTAACTTTAAGCATATATACTTTATGCTTAAATACTGCATTCACTTCTGGGAAAATGGAATAAAAATACTGATGAGTCATTCTGCAATAAAGAGATTTTTGTCCAATCAAATGCACTATAGAATGAGAATTACCCACCTCTGAAAGCCATCTGTAACTGACAAGCAATTTTTTTTAACAACTGCCAATTAGCAAATTATGATTTGTAATTTAAAGGCTATTGGCTGTTAAAAAGGGATATGAGGTTTATACGTCTTTCCCAATCTTCCTATTTCAATAGGAAATACTGTATGTCAGCACTGGTAAGAAAACTGCACTTGACAAGCTACTTCATGAGGTTTTTAAACCAGTGTGCTTATCATCCATTACATGAAATATTAAGACTAGTATGCTATTCCAAATTCACCCTGAGTTTTACGAAGTAAAAATAAAACCAATTTAGCCTTCCTTTCTGCCATCTTGCACATGTTGCTCAGGAACAATGTATTGTAGATTGAAGAAAAAGTTTTATTTAAATAATGCACATTGATGCTTCTCATTTGTCTGATTTTTACAAGAACGGATGCGGGATAGGCATTTAGATCCTGCACTATTACAACTTGTAGGAAGAAATACTATATTATACAGATCAAAATACTCTGGATCAAACATCATGTGTGGATGTTAACCAAACAAAGTATATATGCATTCACATCCGAGTTTGTCTGATGGGTTTTAGGTGGCTGTTCTGTTGGTGTAGTATCCTTTGAGATATGAAGTTATCAGCCTACTATCACAGGGACTGGGAAGATGGCAAAGGCAGACGTGCTCTTCTTTAATTTAGCAACCTAATTCCCTCTGTGGCCCCACTTGCTAGGCGACAGCGGCTTGTGCAGCGCTGCTGGTGAAGACGACTCTCACTCCCGCTTTAATGAGCATGCAGGTTTATCGATAAGCCTTTGGGATAGGCACAGCCCTGCTGCGATTCCACTGCGATTTCCGCTGCTGAGCCACCAGATTGACGTGTAAAAGAGAGCAATACGGTTAGACGTCTTTCTGATTTATGCATATTTAACTATTGATACAATGAAAAACATATAAAGTATGGCTATATAAAATAATCTTGAATTTTATATTCATGTTCTTCATGTAGATAAGCTGGCACAAAATAAACTGGGGCATTTGCAATTTGTTGAGTGTTGTAGGTGCATTCTGTGAATATTTGTCTGTTTCTGTATAGACACATATTTTAGCTACAAAAAACAAACAAAAAAAAGATTATAAGCTATTTTAACTTTACACGTGATAACCTGCCCTAACCTTTAAATCTATCATCTCTATACACAATGTCAGTGTGGTTTTATTATATGGTTCATTTGTGAAAATATTATGATTTTGACATTTTAAATTAAGAGATGCTCAAGTTAGGAGCATTGGGCATCATCTTTTATCATAAGCTTTTACATTTTTTTGTTTAATTTTTACAATGCATTTAGATTATATAAGTGAATTTTATTTAAAATATAGCTGTGAGCAGCAGTTAACGGGGTTCAAGAGCTTTAAGGCCTTTAAGCACATGGGTAAAATGTGTTATGTTATATTTAGCAAGCCTGTAGATCATAGAAGCCATCTAGATCATAGATGAAAAACATCATTTACATCCAAAACAGGCAATTTACTAAAGAAATATATGTTTTAAAGCTTTTTAACAGTTATCGAGTTTGACCCAAAAACCTAGGACTAGTTCGCGAAAGTAGGCTTTTGAAATAATCTCCAATATTTAACGAATTTGATTGACAGCGGTGGTCTTAGAAGCAAAATTGCTCAGAATGAGGAGTTTTACCATGTGGTATGAATATCATGGGCATGTGCGAAAAAATGTGTGATATACAATCTTTTATGCACGTGAAAAATGCGAAGGCGCCCCCTGGTGGTCGATTTCTTATGAATTTCTCACAGGCGTCTAAGGCCGTGAGTCAAACAGGCCCAGTGAATTTCGTTCTCATCGGCCTCCATTAACCTTGTCTGACCGCTGCTCAAAATTCATTGGCCGATGGCCAAATTTCGAGATACGCGAATGTCCTTGGACAAAGACACCACATGCCAGTTTTCAAGTCAGTCGGACTAACTGTTGCGTAGCTATGGCCGTTTTCGTG